>NC_090246.1:87424822-87439822 GCF_037325665.1 Littorina saxatilis | reverse complement strand
TCAACTCTCCTGGTCAGTGAGCTGAATTCACAGTACGTGTAACACACTTCGCTGTGTCACGCTATATCTCTGGTTAGCGCTTCTAAAAGCGTGGAGGATATCTCTGTCAAACTTTGCCTGTTAGTGTTATTCGTGATTTCCTTCACACTGCCATGTTCTTCTTGTAAATTTGTTTAAAGACACCCCCATAAGCCGTAGGCTTGTTGTTGTTTTCACCTTATGTCGATGTACATTTCCTGAATATGTAAAATATGAATAAACATTGTTTAAACCAAAAGATCATAATAAGCATAAGTAACTTCGTCTGTATCATGTCGGAAGAAAATGAATCATGGTTTGAACATATTATCAGACGGAAGGGAGAGGCACGTGACTGGGGCATGAACCTATTCTCGTAGTCTGTCCCTAAAGGTTGACACACACATTCACGTGCAGAGCATCGAAGGCGGAAGAGAGGTCTTAAATAAGTTGCTTTATTTGTTTGTTTGCTTAACGCCCAGCCGACCACGAAGGGCCATATCAGGGCGGTGCTGCTTTAACATATAACGTGCGCCACACACAAGACAGAAGTCGCAGCACAGGCTTCATGTCTCACCCAGTCACATTATTCTGATGCATGATCAGAAAAATACCCGTGGATGAATAACAAAACAAAAACAAAAGAAAACAAAGCAAAGAGTATAAAATACAACAACGTACGTGTCGAGAAGGAGTTCTGCCAAACTAGGATTTGTCAGACCGAGGCTTTCCTTCAGCTCATTCCATCTGTTCACCTGTTTTCCGATACTAATTACTTTTGCCTTTTGGACACGCTGATTTTGGTTGCATCTCCGTTTTCTCTCCGATGCAGACAAGACGTTGTGCCTTGGGTTTGTCACCCTCTTACGCTTTCGAGGGATCACAGATGGTTGGTTATCTGCTTCCATGATTTTATCTTCTTCTTCAGCGTTCGACTGTTGTGTAATCCATGTTGGTATTGTCTTCGAAGTACTTCCGGGCGTGATTTCCGGTATTGAATATTCATAACAGCCAGCACCAAAACGAGGCGCCATTATTGTAGAGGACTAAGTCCACGAAAATAAATTCTTTGAAAATGTCTCACGCTCGACAGAAAGCAGCCAGGATGTTCCCGTTCGGTGAGCGTTCAAATGGAAGTATGCTTGTACTGTATGTAGACGCTCGGGGAGCTCTGTGATGGTTTACGGGAGGCTTACTGTGCCTTTAAAACATTTAGTCAAAACTTGACTAAATGTAAACAAGTCGCGTAAGGCGAAATTACTACATTTAGTCAAGCTGTGGAACTCACAGAATGAAACTGAACGTACTGCATTTTTTCACAATGACCAGAGTCCGCCGCTAGTGCAAAAGGCAGTGAAAGTGACGAGTCTGGTCAGCGCTGTAGCGGTTGCGCTGCGCTGCATAGCACGCTTTACTGTACCTCTCTTCGTTTTAACTTTCTGAGCGTGTTTTTAATCCAAACATATCAGATCTATATGTTTTTGGAATCAGGAACCGACAAGGAATAAGATGAAATTGTTTTTAAAACGATTTCGGAAATTTAATTTTAATCATAATTTTTATATTTTTAATTTTCAGAGCTTGTTTTTAATCCGAATATAACATATCTATATGTTTTTGGAATCAGAACATGATAAAAAATAAAATAAAAGTAATTTTGGATCGTTTTATAAAAAATAATTTTAATTACAATTTTCAGATTTTTAATGACCAAAGTCATTAATTACTTTTTACGCCTTTATGCTGAAATGCAATACCGAAGTCCGGCCTTTGTCAAAGATTGCTTGGCCAAAATTTCAATCAATTTGATTGAAAAATGAGAGTGTGACAGTGCCGCCTCAACTTTTACAAAAAGCCGGATATGACGTCATCAAAGACATTTATCGAAAAAAAGAAAAAAACGTCTGGGGATATCATACCCAGGAACTCTCATGTAAAATTTCATAAAGATCGGTCCAGTAGTTTAGTCTGAATCGCTCTAGACACACACACGCACAGACAGACACACACACACACACACACACACACACACACACACACACACACACACACACACACACACACACACACACACACACACACACACACACACACACACACACACACCACATGCACCACGACCCTCGTCTCGATTCCCCAACTTTCTAAGCGTGTTTTTAATCCAAACATATCATATCTATATGTTTTTGGAATCAGGAACCGACAAGGAATAAGATGAAAGTGTTTTTAAATTGATTTCGAAAATTTAATTTTGATCATACTTTTTATATTTTTAATTTTCAGAGCTTGTTTTTAATCCAAATATAACATATTTATATGTTTTTGGAATCAGAAAATGATGAAGAATAAGATGAACGTAAATTTGGATCGTTTTATAAAAACAATAGTTTTTTTTACAATGTTCAGATTTTTAATGACCAAAGTCATTAATTAATTTTTAAGCCACCAAGCTGAAATGCAATACCGAAGTCCGGCCTTCGTGGAAGATTGCTTGGCCAAAATTTAAAATCAATTTGATTGAAAAATGAGGGTGTGACAGTGCCGCCTCAACTTTTACAAAAAGCCGGATATGACGTCATCAAAGGTATTTATCGAAAAAAAGAAAAAACAGTCCGGGGATATCATTCCCAGGAACTCTCATGTCAAATTTCATAAAGATCGGTCCAGTAGTTTGGTCTGAATCGCTCTACACACACACACGCACAGACAGACACACAGACACACACACACACACACACACACACACACACACACACACATATATATATACACCACGACCCTCGTCTCGATTCCCCCTCTTTGTTAAAACATTTAGTCAAAACTTGACTAAATGTAAAAAGGGGGAAAACAGATCAGTCCCGTGTACTGTACTCGATCATAGTCACCGCCACAGATCTGCAATGCTTTCATCACAAATAAGAGCATCCTTTCACTTTGACACATACCACAAATCAACAGCGTGACTGCATTCTGTGCAGAGTAGGAATGATTTTGCTGAAATCATTAATTTGCTCAAATCATTAATTTGCTGAAATCATTAATTTGCTGAAATATCTAATCAATTTGCTGAAGTATGTAATTAATTTGCTGAAATAAGTAATTAATTTGCTGAAATAAGTAATTTGCTGAAATCATTAATTTGCTGAAATAAGTAATCAATTTGCTGAAATATGTAATTAATTTGCTGAAATAAGTAATTAATTTGCTAAAATATGTAATTAATTTGCTGAAATAATAAGTAATTTGCTGAAATAATTAATTTGCTGACACATTTGCACAGATTGACATAGGTGTTACTTACGAAAAGATTCCCAGTCTACACATAGCCGGGCATTTGGTTTTGGGTAGATGTGCAAATAGAAGGATGCTCTTATCCCTTTCAAAAGTCTGAACACATCTACGGTTGTGAACATGATCGCTTACAGAAGAATGAATGTACCTTTAATTGTTCTGAGATTAAAATGGTTTTAGAAATAAGAACGAAGAAACGCATTTTCTGACGTACAGAGCCTGAACACATCTACGGCTCTAAACACGATCGCTTACTGATCAAGGAATGACATGTACCTTTAACTGTTCCAAGATAGAAATTAGAACAAGGAAACGCATTATCTGACGTACAGATGTGGAAGACGTCTTTGACGTCCGTTTTCTCCGTCTTACTCATTTTTAACTCCAAATATTAATAACTCCAAATATTAATTATGGACAATGGAATGTTTCCTGGTGAAGACACATTTCCTTATTGCAGTCTTTAGCTCGCTCGCAGACATCTTCACACCACGTGTTGTGAGCGTGTGAGCATTGTTAACCTCAAAGGAACGAATATAACGTTCAAATTAATGGTATTAAAAAATAATTCAGCGACGAGTCGCAGCTGCCTTTTCTGGACCCCTCAGTCTCAGGAGATGGAGCCGATTTGATTTGAGACTGAGTTATTTTAGTCGTCAGAAAACCTCGGTGTCTGGAGGCTGGAGTTGGCTCTGTGGTTGATGAAAATCTGTTGAGATTTTGTTTTTTCATACCATCGCTGGGAAATTCGGGTCGCTTCCTCCCAGTGGAAAGCTAGCAGCAACGGAGTCGCGCTACCCAGGTGTCTGCGTGTTGAGGTGTATTCAGCCACCTGCACTTATGGCAGAATGACCAAGGTCTTTGACGTGCCATTGTGGTGACACGGGGGGGGGGGGGGGGCATGGCTTCTGACTCTTAAGGGGCACTGCTTCTTGCACTGGACTCGCCTAATATATTCTCATGGATTTATCTACGGTTGTACAACTGTACCAAATTATTTGTATTTCACAGCTCAATCCTCTGTTCTGCGTAGGGAGCGGAGAGTCCAAGACCGGCCGCCCTCTATGTTTAAATACCCCCCCCCCCCCCCAAATTTTAAAAGAAAACCAACAATAACCGCTGAATATTAAATTGATTATAAAAACACCATGATGCCACATACGCAAGATTCAGGCCAAGGTCGCTCATCAGCCATTGACGTATTGATCGAGTGACCCACTGAATCTCCGAAATGCTTATTAATGGTGCAATAAACTGACCACTTGATAGTACAACTGATGTATCGATTTTATCAAAACCAGCCAAACGACATAATTATTTTGCGTTGACTCTGACCTAAATCGGCCCTGAACACGAAATGAAGTTTCGAAAGTTATATCAGAGACGGTAGAGTACTCTACGGTCTCTGGCTATACACTGTAATGTAATGCCAGGAGTTTATTTAGGCTGCACACATTCCTAAAACGACCTGTGACAGTTAATTTCTGCTCCACGAAGATCTTTAGTGTTCCGATGTACCGTCTTCGCCCACTCTACTGCGTTCACGTCATGGCAGGGCAGCAGCTGCACGTGAAGGTTGCATGCTGACGCGGCACTGTCGTGAGTCCTTGCAGCTGATTTATTAGTCTGCGGCAGACAGGTGTTACTGTACTTACGTTCTACTCGGCGTCAAACATTGTAATGTCTCACGTGCTGATGTAAGCAAAGGTTTTACGTCGGAGTCGTCGTGGCGGGGGGGGGGGGGGGGGGAGGGAGGTGTATGAGGGAGGGGTGTGTGTGTGTGTGAGAGAGAGAGAGAGAATGTGTGTGTATGGGGGGAGGGGGGAGGGGGGTGCAGCGCGCTCGTGATCAACTGATTGCCCTTCATTACTACTTTCATGGTAAAAAAAAAATAAAAAAAATTAAATAAAAATTTCAGTAAAGTTTTCAGGCCCACGAGTCCCTTCACAAACCGATTTCTGTTGTACTTTTAAGCAAAAGTGCACTTCACTAACGATACACCTGTTGTATATAGAGTACGCTATATAAGCATGAAAATCAGTTTACATGTTTAACATTACATGTTTTTCACAGGTCGCCGGTTTTGGCAAGCCCCTAATGCATCTTACATTTCTTCTTCTTCTTCTGCTTCATATCTGGCCCTTCGTGGTCGGCTGGGCGTTAAGCAAACAAACAAACAAACAAATTCTGCTTCATATCCTTTTTTTTTCTTTTCTTTTTTCGAACTTCAAACCTGAGAATGCCAACAGGTTACTCAGTGAAATTTAAAGGACTCGTTGAACTCACATGGCAAACACTTGTTAATACTTCAGATGTGTTGCTAGAAGAATATTTCTCTATTTTAGGTTTTTTTTAGAGAAACAGGAGAGAGAAAAAGAAGACATAGATTTCTCTATGTTTTAGTGGGATTTCTTTCAGAGAAAACATGAGAGAGAAAAAGAAGACATAAATTTCTCTGTGTTTTAGTTTTTTTGTTGGAGAAACAGGAGAGAGAAACAGAAGACATGGAGCTGCTCTTTTAATAGTTTATCCAATGAGTTACCTCGTGCGTTGATCAGCTGATTGGCCAAGGAGTATTACAAATATCCGAGGATGGGTGTTGATTGAAAAGATGTTTGAGCAGCTTTTTAGAATTATTTCGTTTCTTCCGCAGCCATCTCGCCACCGATCTCTCTCTCTCTCTCTCTCTCTCTCTCTCTCTCTCTCTCTCTCTCTCTCTCTCTCTCTCTCTCTCTCTCTCTCTCTCTCTCTCTCTCTCTCTCTCTCTCCTCCCTCTCTCTCTCTCTTTCTCCTCCCCCTCTCTCTCTCTCTCTCTCCCTCTCTCTCTCTCTCTCTCTCTCTCGATCCCTCCCTCCCTCCCTCCCTCCCTCCCTCCCTTCTTTCCTCCCTTCTTTCCTCCCTCTCTCTCTCTCTCTCTCTCTCTCTCTCTCTCTCTCTCTCTCACACACACACACACACTCACTCTCTGCTCTATTGCTTCATTCATTTTATACTAGGAATGTATTAAAATATTAGATAGGTATACTATGCCAAACCGTGATCGGGAGGTCGGGGGTTCGAACCCCGGCCGGGTCATACCTAAGACTTTAAAATTGGCAATCTAGTGGCTGCTCCGCCTGGCGTCTGGCATTAGTTGGGGTTAGTGCTAGGACTGGTTGGTCCGGTGTCAGAATAATGTGACTGGGTGAGACATGAAGCCTGTGCTGCGACTTCTGTCTTGTGTGTGGCGCACGTTATATGTCAAAGCAGCACCGCCCTGATGGCCCTTCGTGGTCGGCTGGGCGTTAAGCAAACAAACAAACAAAAAATACTATGCCAAGCCTAAAACCTTCTGCCGTTTGAAATAAAGTTGAGTTCATTTCAGTTCAGTTCAGTTCTCTCTTTCTGTCCCTATCTTTTCTACCCCCTCTCACCCCCTCCCTCTCTATACCCCCTCCCCCCCCCCCCCCCTCTTTTTTGATTAAAGCTTTGGAAGTAAATATCGTGGGATGCGAACGTCATGGCAACAGTTTCTGTTGACGTCATCTTGTTAAAACATGAGACACCAAGGATATCAAGAGACGGATGAAGAGACAAGGAAACGCGTGTTAAAGAAAAAAGACCCCCACACACACCAAAAACATAAAAAGAGAGAAAAATGTTTCAGAAGAGAAGGAAAAAGAAAGAGGAAATAGACTTTCACATGTCAGTTAATGGGCGGGGGGGCGGCGGATGAAGGAGAGGGGGCGGAGCGGGGGTACGCGGGGAGGGGTGCTCTTGTCTCTCCAGACAAGACCTCTTCCATCAACTCTAACGGATATATGCAATTTGCAGAATGACGTCAATTGAATTTCCTGTCCTCTTCCGTAGTCTAAGAGTTACTGTCGCCCTTCTTTGATAACCCTCCCGCCCAATCCCCTCCCCATCCGACAACCAGCCCTACCCCCATCTCAGTTCCCTTCAGAATAGTTTTACTGACTGTCTGAATTTACAGAAAAACTGTCTTCAGTGCAACACTGGGTTGTTATGCCTTTACAGAAAAACTGTCTTCAGTGCAACACTGGGTTGTTATGCCTTTACAGAAAAACTGTCTTCAGTGCAACACTGGGTTGATATGCCTTTACAGAAAAACTGTCTTCAGTGCAACACCGGGTTGTTATGCCCTCCTCCTCTGTGGGGTGATTCAGGACGCTGTCTGTTTCACTCACTCTCTCTCTTCCTTCTCTCTGTCTCCCCATCTCTCTCTCTCTCGTTCTGCCTGTCAATGTCTCTGGCTTCCTGGCTGTTTGTATCTCTCTTTCTGTCTGTCTGTCTGTCTGACTGCCTCTGCCTCTCTCTCTCTCTCTCTCTCTCTCTCTCTCTCTCTTTCTCTCTCTCTCTCTCTCTCTCTCTCTCTCTCTCTCTCTCTCAACCCCTATCCTTGAAAAATAAAGTTCCATCATCATCATCATAATCATCATCATCTCTCTCTCTCTCTCTCTCTCTCTCTCTCTCTCTCTCTCTCTCTCTCTCTCTCTCTCTCTCTCCCCCTCTCCCTCTCTCCCCCTCTCTCTCTCCCTCCCCCTCTCTCTCTCTCTCCCCCACTCTCCCTCCCCCTCCCTCTCTCTCTCTCTCCCCCTCTCTCTCTCCCACCCCCTCCCTCTCTCTCTCTCTCTCTCCCCCTCTCTTTATCTCCCACCCCCTCCCTCTCTCTCTCTCTCTCGCGTTTTAATAAAAATGATTTTCTCTCTGATTTAATTCACAGTCCTCTTTCTGAAGTCTATAGCTTTCAGAATCCTGATAAAGCTTTGGAGCATTGGTATAATATTTTTATTTCTATTTATGATAAACATGCACCATTAATTACGCACAGAGTTAGACATATTGAGAAACCAAAGTGGTTTGATCAAGAAACAGAAGATGCTGCAAACCGCAGGGATTATTTGAAAGCAAAGGGTGATTTTGAAGGATATAAACGGCAAAGAAATAATGTAAGTTCCCTAAAAAGAACTAAAAAGAAAAACTATTTCACTGAACTAGTGTCATCTAAACAAGATTCAAAATCAATTTGGAAAGCCATTAATTTATTAACAAACAAGCGTTCTAATTCACACCCTACTGCCATGAAAAATATTTCTGCTGATAAACTTAATTTACATTTTTCTACAGTGGGGCAAAAAGTTATTCCTATTGATAGAACACAAGAAAATGATTTAAATACCTTAATAGATCATTGCAAATTACTTTGCACTTGTTCATCTTAAACAAACAGGAACCCGGGGTGTAGATAGAATAGACAGTAAAATATTGAAAATAGCTGCTCCTGTAATCACAGACACCTTGACATACATTTACAACTTATGCATTACCACCTCTTATTTTCCAACAGCGTTTAAGCAAGCTAAGGTGATCCCTCTGTTTAAATCAGGTGATCCTTCTGATCCCTCTAATTACAGGCCTATTTCAATCATGTCACCACTTTCAAAACCCTTGGAAAAACATATATATAAACATGCCCTAGCACATTTTGATAAAAACAATTTATTCCATCCAAATCAATCTGGTTTTCGCAAAAAGCACTCATGTCATACAGCTCTTATAAATCTAATTGATCAATGGCTAACCAACATAAATTCCAACAAATTTTCTGCAGCACTGTTTGTGGATTTTGCAAAGGCGTTCGATGTTATTGATCATTCTCTTCTCATCAGGAAATTGTCAATATATGGCATGCAATGCACCACCATTAATATTCTTGAATCTTTTCTTTTAAATAGAAAACAAATTACATTTACCAATGCATCATATTCAAATGAAAGTACTTTGAAATATGGGGTCCCACAGGTTCATGGTTCATCAATTCATTTGAAATGTACATGTGCATGTTAAACAAAATTATAATAATATGCAGATCTAAATTAAGTTATGTTACAAATTGACACTTGGAAATTGTACTTAAAATGCAGCATGACAATTTATTTTTTAAATTTGTATCTGTATATACAGTTATAATGTATTAAGTTTGATGTGATAGTTCTTTGATTATATTGTTTTCTGTTCTTGTTGACCCTATATTAGGGCGAGGGCTGGATGTAAAAAAGCAATATTCTTGCTTATCTATTACCCTCGATAATAAAGATTTTGTCTTGTCTTGTCTTGTCTTGTCTCTCTTTACGCTATGAACATATGAAAGGGACAAATTGGAAGAGAGAGTGCCAGAAACGAAAGAAAGATAGTGTATTTGTTTTTGCCATCGGAGGTTTGCTTTCTCTCGTGCGTGTGCAAAAACACGAGTGTACGTGGGAGTCTAAGCCCATGAACGAAGAAGAAGAAGAAGAAGAAGAAGAAGAAGAAGATCGATTTCTCCTTGATTTGCAACATTCGACAAAATGGTAATTCTCGCTCGGCTGTTACAAAAGCACGCTCTTAAAGCAAACAGAAAACGTCCATTCGACATCTCGAATCGATCTCTCAACATGTTCTGAGAAAGAATGTACCTTTAACATCGCTGCAAGTGGTTACCCCGTACCGTACGTTGTCGTCTGCAAGAGAGAGACGAATGGCTTTGGCGTCATTGATAAGAGGCAGTCGGTGAAACTGATTGGAGCACGCTGGGATTGAGAGAGAGCAATGTTCACAAGTTAATGGGTTCCGCTGAGGCCATCGTGCAATAATGTTTGCCGAGCAACAACAACAAAAGAGAATAAACTGAGAAATGAAATGAGAAAGACTGAAGGGTTCAGTGCCGAATGAATGACTGGACTTTGAAAATAACACGTGAATAATCCAGCCAATGAACGGATCCGTTGCCGCGTTGGTCATCTATATATATATACGACTAGTGTCTGTCTGTCTGTCTGTCTGTGTGTCTGTGCGCGATGCGCGGCCAAGGTTCTCGATGGATCTGTTTCAAATTTGGTGATCATATTCAGGTACACCCTGGACACAACCTGGTCGATGAGATATTTCAACACGTGCTCTCAGCGCGCAGCGCGGAACCGATTTTGGTTCCACCTCAGCTATTTTGGTTCCACCTCAGCTTACCCGGGCCCCCATACCGACACACCATAGCCGCTACACCACATCACAACGCCAAAGTTCTCGGTGGATCTTTTTCAAATTTGGACACCGTATTCAGCTACACCCCGGACACAATATCATCGATGAGATATTTCAACACGTGCTCTCAGCGCGCAGCGCTGAACTCATTTTCGTTTTTGGGTTCATTTCACCATTATAAGTAACTCTTCCTTATCTTCTCCAGTGTTTGGCGTTTATCTCCCTTCCTTCGTGTGGCTTTCCCGTTCAGTTGTAAGTTACTACACTGCGCTGTCCACTGCGCTGAGCGTCTTCGGATATTCCCGGCGTTCTGTTACTGTTACCTATTTTTAGAAGGTCAACGCAGTGTACAGAACGTAAATTGGACCCGTAAATTATCCTCACTGTAAAAGTGCAAAGGTCGAATCAATTTATAGCCACGCGAAAAATACACTGTCATCTATCTCTCTATAGATACGGCTTCTCTGTGTTTGTGTGTGTGTGTGTGTAAGTGTGTGTGTCTCTATGTAAGCAACACCTGTGCATTCTTCAGTTCTGTTTGTGATGTGGTCTGGCGGCTTTTGTGTAAATTTATGTACTGGCCTTCCTTTGAGAAGCCATAACTTGCTCAGTCCTGTTTGAGTGGAGTTCGCCTCCAAAGGTGATTAACACGGTTACATTCGTCGACAAGGATGGGACTCGATATGGTCAGGAATGGCATTATGGCCACTGAATCATTTTCGTGCTGTTCCCATTCCACGAATCTGGGAGGGACCTAAGCTTGGCGGGTCCATAGTTCGGACCCGGCGAAGCCGGCGTACGGCTCTAAGTACTTCTTCCCGGCGAAGCCGGCTACCCGGCGAAGCGGGTATTCATTCTAGTTCAAAATAATGGCTGAATGAATGGTTGAAAGAATGGGGAAATGGCCGAGAAAGTGAGATTGGCAAAGAGTTAGTCTGCACACAAGAATCGCTTTGTCAGCGAAGACCGCTAACAGTGTGATCAATATAATCTTTCACAAGACTGCTACTTCTGGATTCCATGTACGTCCATGAAACATTCACCCTTCATGAACTCATAAGTTGTCGATCGCATACAAATTCTTCGTTCCTAAAAATATTGTCTTGTCTTTCATTTCACTCGCCCATCCATCATTTATATCGCTTCCCGCACCAGACAGCTGACGCATCATGTCTTTATCCCTCGCGAAGTGCCGTCCTCTTGTTATGTCACGCGGTTAATAATTCAACAAAATCATTATATAGCTATTCTGATGGACACGTGGGGGAATTCAGGGGCTGTGATTGGATGGTCTCTTCCGATCATCAAAGCATAATGCTACGGAAGTCGGCCATTTTTGCCAATATCCAAAAGCATATTGGCAATAACAAAGACGCATGGTTCCGGTTTACCCATCTGTACCACACGATGTTTCAATCGACAACAGCTAGCATACACTGACAACTTGAAATTCTTCTCGGGAATGTTTTTCAGCTTTACAAATGTCGATAGCATACCCTTTTCTGCTAATTTCCCGATGAAACAGGACTATACCAATTATTTTCTGTCCCTAAACACCACAAAATGCCCAAAGTCGAAAGATGTAGTACAAACAGGGGAGTAAAACGGAACAGCCGTTTTTGTGTGCCTGTGTCAGTTGCCGACTGACACAAACTTTCGCATTCGGCTTTTCTTATCTCGTAACTCCACACTAAATACCCCACTTCCCCTCTGAAGTATTGATGTACAACCCATGGCACTAACATTCATGTAGTCGTTTATAACTGAGGTTGAAAAATTCGCTTCATGACGAGACAAGTATAAAATATTTAATGCCATTCACCCAAACTGAAAACTTCGCTGCCGTCTGCTCGCGTTGTACGGATTAGCTGTTCTCTTCTCCTCCCCTTGTTGCATCCTAGTTCTTCAGTTGTTTCTAGTTTTCCGTTGATGTTGTGTTTTAGTCTTCTTCATAAGTAATCTTGTTCAAAATTAAAAAAACTCAAACTTCTTTTTGTTGTATACGAATTAAAACGACTAATAAAAAGCTGTTTAACAGCTGTGTTGTCAAATCGAGGTTTTTTCCCCAAGTCAGTGTGGCGCCTGCGCAAAACTAATGCGCATAAGAAACGGCGTCTGCTATCAAAACCTGAGATCAACGCATCGACGCGACAACTGTCATTTTGTAAGTTTGGAACAACAAATCTAGGTCAGAACAGCTATATAATCGCTATTGTATTTTCAGCGTAGCAATAGGGTCCGATATTTGACTCGAACAAGTATAATGCGACTCGTCTTTGACTCGTCGGCATTATACTTGTCTCGTCTAAATATCAGACCCTATTGCTACGCTGAAAACACAATAGCTGTTAATATTGCTCTGCTGCAGAAATATTAGTTAGAAGAACGTGATATCAAAATGTGCAAGAATCGTGTAAAGGGAGCATCCTTTTCGCGTAAACCACCATGTAAATCATCACAGATCCATCCAGGCATTTACATGGGATAAGAGCATCCTTCCACCTGAACGCATACCAAAACAACTACTGGTTGGCTGCTCCTTGTGCAGAGTGAGAATTGTGCAAAGTAAGACTTGTCTAGAGTGAGACTTGTGCAGAGTGTGACTTCTGCAGAGTGTGACTTCTGCAGAGTAAGACTTGTGCTTGTTTGTTTGTTTATTTGTTTGCTTAACGCCCAGCCGACCACGAAGGGCCATATCGGTGCTGCTTTGACATATAACGTGCGCCACACACAAGACAGAAGTCGCAGCACAGGCTTCATGTCTCACCCAGTCACATTATTCTGACACCGGACCAACCAGTCCTAGCACTAACCCCATAATGCCTGACGCCAGACGGAGCAGCCACTAGATTGCCAATTTTAAAGTCTTAGGTATGACCCGGCCGGGGTTCGAACCCACGACCTCCCGATCACGGGGCGGACGCCTTACCACTAGGCCAACCGTGCCGGCAGTAAGACTTGTGCAGAGTAAGACTTGTCTAGAGTGTGACTTGTGCAGGGTAAGACTTATGCAGAGTAAGACTTGTGCAGAGTGAGACTTGTGCAGAGTAAGACTTGTCTAGAGTGAGACTTGTGCAGACTGTGACTTGTGCAGAGTATAAGACTTGTGCAGAGTAAGACTTGTGCAGAGTGTGGCTTGTGTAGAGTAAGACTTGTGCAGATTGAGACTTGTGCAGAGTAAGACTTGTCTAGAGTGAGACTTGTGCAGACTGTGACTTGTGCAGAGTAAGACTTGTGCAGAGTAAGACTTGTGCAGAGTGTGGCTTGTGTAGAGTAAGACTTGTGCAGAGTAAGACTTGTGCAGAGTAAGACTTGTCTAGAGTGAGACTTGTGCAGACTGTGACTTGTGCAGAGTAAGACTTGTGCAGAGTAAGACTTGTGCAGAGTGAGACTTGTGCAGAGTAAGACTTGTGCAGAGTAAGACTTGTGCAGAGTGAGACTTGTGCAGATTGACATTGGTGCCAGTTACCAAACGAATTCCGGAAAACTTGCAAAGAACGCCCCTTGGCTGTGGAGGTATCTGGTATGTGTCCAAGCGGAACGATAGTCGTAGTCCTCGTGAAGGCACAGGAAGGTCTGTGGTGGTGCACTCGTGTCGTTTACCCGGAAAGAACGTTATCTTCAAACAGCTGAACGAAAGTCGGTGTCAGACATCTTGACATTACAACTGCGCTTTAAATGTGAACTGAGAGACTCGGTGGGGAAGAAAAAAAAGCTTCGTTAAAGAGAGGGGAGACAAATAAAGGGGGAGAAAACAGAAAATAAGAAAAACAGGCTCTTGAAGTCGAGTCAAGTTGCTGCCGTGCAGAAACACGAGTTCAATAGCACTCTTAGATAGAAGGGAAAGAAAAATCAATGACGTCATTGGAGGAAAAACAGTTCAATGACTCAAGCATGCCTGCGTCACCGGCTGTCCGCTGCGACACGTTAATTGTGTGTTGACGCGTAGGTCACGTGCGCACGCTCGCACTTCACGCACAGCTTGCCAAACTACGAAGTACATGTTTTAAACAGTTCGAAACCGCTAAGAAGTTGACATTTACCTGCTAGTAAACTGTTGAACTCTGTTCTCACGCTCTTGCAAGCGTGCACATGTGTGCACATGTGTCCGCTTATTATAACGATATATGCATACGCATGCAATACCATATTTTGTTTTGTTTGTTTGTTTGTTTGTCTGTCTGTCTTTCTGTCTGTCTGTCTGTCTGTCTGTTTGTTTGTTTGTCGGTTTGTTTGATTGTTCTTTGTTTTGCATTCGGGGGCGACGCTATACGCAAGGTGTTAGTGTTTCTCCGAATTTTGTCTGATTCTTGCTGGGCTTATAAAGGTCGACAACAGCAGAAGAACGAGGTAGGGGGCCCGGGGTAGCTCAGGTGGTAAAGCACTGGACTTGTGATCGAAAGGTCGCTGGTTCGAATCCGGGCCGTGACGGACACGGGTCAACTTTATGTGCAGACCCAGAGACGGTATCCATCTCCCACCCCCGTGTCACCACAGTGGCACGTAAAGTGTCACCACAGTGGCACGTAAAAGACCTCGGTCATTCTGCCATTAGTGCAGATGGCTGATACCACCTAAACACGCATACACTTGTGTATCTCGTCAAAAGCCGCGAGGGCGTAAAGCTCGAATCATATAACCCATATCTTGTCCTTTAAGAGGTGAAATATTTAG
>NC_090246.1:87417322-87422322 GCF_037325665.1 Littorina saxatilis | reverse complement strand
AGTTCGGACACCGAAGAGAGTCTGCACACAAATTTGACTCTGAAATAAATTTCCGCCGAACCTGGGATCGAACTCACGCTGACAGCGGCCAACCGAATACAAATCCAGCGCGCTACCAACTGACGACCAGAGTAACTGCGTGCACTTGCTTTTTCTTAGCCCAGTTTGAGAGTTCAACGCTCGCATAGAAGGTCACTGTCTACAACGCTTTCATCCCGGCGAAGCCGGGTATTCCTCTACTTCTTCCCAGCGAAGCCGGGTATTTGGCTCTACTTCTTCCCGGCGAAGCCGGGTATCATTCGGCTCTACTTCTTCTCGGCGAAGCCGGGTACCCGGCGAAGCGGGTATTCATTCTAGTATTGAATATATACACATATCGAAAAATGAAGTTGAACGAACTGCGACAGTGTGACCGTATTATTACTATAACACACATATACTCAAAAATGTGCAGCAGCTTGCTGCATATCATTAACACAGTTATGTGTATAGGTAAGATTAACTATTTGCAATCGTTGTTACAGTTCAAATGGAGGACACAGTGGAGAATGTATGAGATTAAGAATGTATGAATATGAAATAGGTATGAATGGAGACATGACAAATTGTTTTTTAAAGCAAGGGTGTATTAACTCTCAGCTGTCGGTCTGTCTGTCTGTCTGTCTGTCTGTCTGTCTGTCTGTCTGTCTGTCTGTCTGTCTCTCTGTCTCTCTCTCTCTCTCTCTCTCTCTGTCACCTTCTGCCTTTCTGTCTGTCTGTCTGTCTGTCAGTCTGTCTCACTCTCCCTGTCCCTGTCTCTCTGTCTCTGTCTCTCTCTCTCTCTCTGTCTCTCTCTCTCTCTCGTTCTGTCTCCTTCTGCCTTCCTGTCTGTCTGTCTGTCTATCTGTCAGTCTGTCTCACTTTCTCTGTCCCTGTCCCTGTCCCCCCCCCCTCTCTCTCTCTCTCTCTCTCTCTCTCTCTCTCTCTCTCTCTCTCTCTCTCTCTCTCTCTCTCTCTCTCTCTTGAAAGTTGAAAGGACTGACATTGGCACCAGTCACTTACATTCTGTGGCCTGAATGTTGCTCTTTGTCGTATCGTCCATGAAGTATTGTCGGAAATGAGTTTTTGAGATAAAGGGGCAATTTGAGCATACGTCTCGCTTCCGACGAAAGAACATGAGACACTGATGAATCAAGACAGAGACAAGACACAATAGAAGAAACAGAGAGAACAGGAGACACATACCCAAAAGGAAATTACACCGACACACAGACAGGCAGGATTCATACAAAAACTGTGTTCCCTGTATGTTAAACAAGAGGACATTTAACGAAGAGAAAAAAAAGTGAAAAATGATACGCTTATACAAGCAGGGACATCTGATACCCTTGTCTCATAACGTTGTGTGCCATATGGTAAACCAAGAGGATAATGTCTCTCAATAATGACACACTTTTTTATTGAATTTTTGTTGTCGAGTTGAACTAATGAACTACTCATCTTCAGCTTGTGTTTCGTATCAAAAACTTCCACGTGTGTAAACTTTTGTTATAGTCGTTGTTTTAAAGGCACAGTAAGCCTCCCGTAAACCATCACAGATACGGTCAGGCTTTTACACACAGTACAAACACCCTTTCATTTAAACACTCACCGATTGAGAACATCCTAGGTGCCCTCCGTAAAGAGCGAACAATTTTCAAAGAATTTATTTTTGCGTGGTTTATCTTACCCCTGAGCCATCGTGAACCCGTGTGATCCAGTTTCCCTTTTTCACAATGTAGTCGTCAGTTTGTTATTTGAATGCGACTATTTACAATAGCACGTTTTTATGCACGAAACAAACGGCTGTGGTTCACAAGAACTCTAGCGATGGCTTTTGACTGTTGAGAGGAACGGCGATATGCACTGATAAACCGGCGTCGTCTGCTACGACCCTTGCGTGACCCTGCTTCCAGGCTTTTCTTTTTTCAAACTTTCACAACTTCGAATTGTACTGATCTTGTCTTGATGAAAAAAGAATTCTTTTATGATTAAAGAATGTTTGTGTAACAAGCTGTCAATTTATTATTTAGATTTTAAAAGTTAGGTCTAGCGCAAAAACGCACCACTGTCCAAAAACATTTTGATAATCATCGATTCACTGCTATCGCCAGTTTACATCGATAGAATGAGACCCGAAGGGAAGTAACTCATGTTTGACCTGAGTTCAGGATGGGTCCAAAAAGTGTTCGAGACAATCTGCAAAATTAATTCTTTAAAAATTGCTCGCTCTTTACGTAGGGCACCTAGGATGTTCCCGTTTGGTGAGCGTTCAAATGGAAGGGTGTTTGTACTGTGTGTAAAAGCCTGACAGTATCTGTGATGGTTTAGGGGAGGCTTACTGTCCGGGCCTGAATTCCGGTATTCATAACAGCCGTCCAGCACCAAAACGAGGCGCCATTGCTGTTGAGGCCAAGTCCACGAAAATAAATTCTTTGAAAATTTCTCACGCTCGACAGAAAGCAGCCAGGATGTTCCCGTTCGGTGAGCGTTCAAATGGAAGTATGCTTGTACTATATGTAGACGCTCGGGGAGCTCTGTGATGGTTTACGGGAGGCTTACTGTGCCTTTAAGTGAACTTCAGTTGGTTTAATCAAGATTGTATTCAAGTAAAGATAATCCAGTGGTAAAAAGAAAATCTGTAGAGGCACTTACTCAAGCAAATACTTACTTGACCCAGATAAATGTAGACTTACATAGTCGGACATAACAGAACTAATATACTATAGGCCACGCTCAAAAATATAAACAAGTCGCGTAAGGCGAAAATACAACATTTAGTCAAGTAGCTGTCGAACTCACAGAATGAAACTGAACGCAATGCAACTCAGCAAGACCGTATACTCGTAGCATCGTCAGTCCACCGCTCACGGCAAAGGCAGTGAAATTGACAAGAAGAGCGGGGGAGTAGTTGCGCTGGGAAGGATAGCACGCTCTTCTGTACCTCTCTTTGTTTTAACTTTCTGAGCGTGTTTTTAATCCAAACATATCATATCTATATGTTTTTGGAATCAGGAGCCGACAAGAAATAAGATGAAAGTGTTTTTGAATTGATTTCGAAAATTTAATTTTGATAATAATTTTTATATATTTAATTTTCAGAGCTTGTTTTTAATCCAAATATAACATATTTATATGTTTTTGGAATCAGCAAATGATGGAGAATAAGATGAACGTAAATTTGGATCGTTTTATAAAAAAATTATTTTTTTTACAATTTTCAGATTTTTAATGACCAAAGTCATTAATTAATTTTTAAGCCACCACGCTGAAATGCAACACCGAAGTCCGGGCTTCGTCGAACATTACTTGACCAAAATTTCAACCAATTTGGTTGAAAAATGAGGGCGTGACAGTGCCGCCTCAACTTTCACGAAAAGCCGGATATGACGTCATCAAGGACATTTATGAAAAAAAATGAAAAAAACGTATGGGGATTTCATACCCAGGAACTCTCATGTCAAATTTCATAAAGATCGGTCCAGTAGTTTAGTCTGAATCGCTCTACACACACACACAGACACACACACACACACACACACACACACACACACACACACACACACACACACACACACACGCACGCACATACACCACGACCATCGTCTCGATTCCCCCCTCTACGTTAAAACATTTAGTCAAAACTTGACTAAATGTAAAAATGACATAAGCCTTATGCAAGTGGGAGTGAGCGGTAGTTCATCAGTTACATATGTTAAAAATGCACAACTACCTTTATGTGGTTACATGCATGAATATGCACTTCTAACTCCCAGGTTCACTCATGACTTGCATGGAAGCATTGTGTTTCTTTGTGCTGCATAGATACAAAGCGAGCAAGCTTATTTCTTTGCAGTGCGAGCAACACACTCTGTTTGCTGCAATCTGCGTCTGTCAAAATGATAACATAAATCTTTCCGTCATCGATCCAGTCGATTGATTGATAGCGAACAAGGAAGAGAAATTGCCCCCCTCCCCCCCCCCCCCCCCCCCCCCACGGGGGAATTGTCGAAGTAGCGTTCATGCGTCTGTGTGTACGTTTAATGGTACCGGACACGTGACTAAAAGTATGCCGGTAGACTGGGAATCGAGACAAGGGTGGTTGTGTGTGTGTGTGTGTGTGTGTGTGTGTGTGTGTGTGTGTGTGTGTGTGTGGTGTGTGTGTGTGTGTGTGTGTATGTGTGTGTGTGTGTGTGTGTGTGTTTTCGTGTTTGTACGTGTATGTGTGTGTGTGTGTGTGTATTCCCAGAAAGTTACTGGACAGTTGTTCATGAAACTTTATTTGTGAATCCTTCCAGGTGAAATCTCTAAACGCTTTCTGTTGTTGTTGTTGTTGTTGTTGTTGTTGTTGTTGTTGTTGTTGTTGTTGTTGTTGTTGTTGTTGTTGTTGTCGCTGTCGCTGTCGCTGTCGTTGTTTCCAGATTCTATTGTATTCTTATCATTTTCTAAATCCAAAATTACATAAATATGTTATGTTGACTCTGAAATGGGGCTCGAAACAAAAACAAGGTTTATGCAAATTAAGCCCAATGTGTGCATGCTTCGCAGAGACCAGCGGGACCTATCTCGGTCTTCGAACTTCGGCTAGCCAAGCCTTGCTAGTTCCGGTGATGACTGATCCCGGGTTTTCAGTTCTGATATTTTAGTTTCAGACAGACAGATTTACTAAATGTTTGGATATTGCTTTACGCAACTTTTTTATTTTTTTATTTTATTTGTTAGTATTATTGACGTTTTTCACGTGCAGAGCGTGTTAGTTGTGTTCTGCCAGCCAGGCTTCCTGATCACACTTTACCCCGACCTCAGACTGATGTAAGCTTACACAAACCGCCACAATAATCAATTCTTCTTCAGCTCCTCTTTCAACGTCATTATTTCTGCAAGCCCCCCCCCCCCCCCCCCCCCCCCTCCCCCTTCTCTCCCATCACCTTCCTCCCCTCTTTCCTTTCCGCAAACCAAACCAAATCAAACCTAACCAAACC
>NC_090246.1:87402322-87412322 GCF_037325665.1 Littorina saxatilis | reverse complement strand
AACTGAAAATCTGTGAAAACAGTGTCTTAAAAAGGAGGGAGTCTTAAACTGGGGGTCTTAAAAGGGGGGTTCCACTGTACTACAACGCCAACTGGTCTTGTGCAGGGTCAAGCGGTCTGTAAAATGAGGTCAGTGATTCAGGCGGCAAGAACCAGTCTTTCCTTGGTCATTAACTTCATTAAGAAGTTTAGACGTGATCATCCGGACCAATGCAAAGCTGCCATTCAACTGATTGCATGCTGAACTGTTTTAATCATACAGTATTAAAGGCTGCCATACTCGTAGCGTTCATTAATTAATTCATATTGTTTACATGTGCCAATAATGTTATAAAACTGTACCTAAGGGGATATAATAACGATTGGCTGTAGCTTTGGAACACAGAAAAAATTATTTCAGTATTGCAAAGTGGTGTTGATAGTGTCGAATGTAAACAGAACAGTCTCAAACGCCATCTTTGGTTTACGGAACGTCACAAACTGACGTCAACAGTCTAAAAATAGCCCACGTCCTGGAGAACTGTTGCTAAACAATGCAATAAAGAATTTATTATTTATCGTTATTGGTAAGGACTTCAATCCTAAAACTTGGCAGGAATCTTAATTTATACATCCCCGCAACGATAGGAAAAGCCCTGGAAGTAATTAAACTAATGAAATAGGACTATGTCAGCCTTTAAAGTCAAGTCGAGATCATCCGGACCAATGCAAAGCTGCCATTCAACTGATTGCATGCTGAACTGTTTTAATCATACAGTATCAAAGTATAGTCGAGACCATCACGACACTTGTAATGTATGCGGGTAAAGGATAATTGAGCCTAAAGTCGACCTCGCGAAGTTCTTTTTTGGTGAAAATTCAGTGATAAAGATTCGTGCAGACATCTTCATGAAGTAGACTTCGCGACGTCGACTGCCAAATTAATTTGAGGTTTTATTGTAAAACCACCTGCCTGGTTCGAATAATAATTGCGAAACCACCTGCCTGGTTCGAATGCCATCACTAAAAACGTTTTGACTTGTTCTTATCGACGACTTGGCGTGCCGGAATGACCGGATTCTGTTGGAGTTGATATCGCTCTCGTGAAGAAATACCGGTTAAATACTGGCCTGACTGTTGGATTGACGGACGGACAGATTGATTGATGGACCGAGTGACCTATTGATCTATCAAAACTTATCTTACTATGAAATGTAATACTGTTCTATGTTTTTTGGGGGGATTGTTTCTATTTGATTTATTTGTTTGTATTTTTTGTATGATTTATCCGTTTGATTTTTTTGTAATTATACTCATTTACTGTTCTTCAAAGTAAGTGGGACAAACATTTTCTGTATTTCGCTTTGGACACTTGAAAAGCTGGGGCGTTTTTCCAAAGCGAAACTGTGACATAGCCTTGAGAGATGAGAAAGAAAAAGGAAGAAAAAGAGACAGCAAGCAATAACAAGAGGCGAAGCCTTCAAGGCTCACGTAAGAAATCGACAAACAGTAACACAAACTCAATCACTCCGTCACACACACACACACACACAAACACACACACACATACATACACACACACACTCACATAAAGATACACACACACACACACACACACACACACACACAGTAAGCATAGGTGAAACTATGCAAGAAAGCGAGACCCTGGATCTGCCAAGAAGTCTCGGCCCGCTCACAATAACAATGACCGAGACTTTCAGTAATTCCTTTGCGTGACGTCTAACCCTCTTACGTCATAATGTGACGTCTTCAAATAGTTTCTATCACACACGTCGAACACTTTTGACCGAGACTGACGTAATCCATAGACTCGGAAATGTTAAAGTTTCTACCACAGACATACACACATACATACATACATACGGCGATACGCACGCACAGACAGACAAAGTTTATCATCGCATAGGCTACACTTACGTGAGCCAAAAACCATTGTCAGCACATTTGTTCTGCTTCCGCGTCATCCATTATCAGTCTGACCTACAAATTTACCTCGAATTGCACGTGATATTCGTCGCTAATCAAATGTACAATAATGCTGACGTCACAGCCAGCTTCTAGCTGAAAGCAAACATTTAGGCCAGCCCACGTCCAAAGTGGCTTTGACGCAAAGTACACAGGTCAGGGCAAACCGCGAGTCTCCTATTGTCCGCTCATCATTTCCCATTCATGCGTTCCTATGTAAGCAGACTTCGTGCAAGGGAGTGGGGCAAAAGTGGTTGAGGGTGTGGGCGGGGGGGGGGGGGGGGGGCAGAGAGAGAGAGAGAGAGAGGTTTGCTGTGGTCACCAGGGTTTGATACTTGTCGCAGTTGTTGCGTTTATGTGGCACGCCAGGCGGATAGTTTTGCGACATACTGCGACAGGGGTTTATACGTGCAAGACTGTTTTTACCCCCGCCATTTAGGCAGCCATACGCCGCTTTCGGGGGAAGCATGGGAGGCCAGCGTCTTATCCACTTGGCTACTGCGCCCGTCAGTCGGTCTGGGAATCAAGATGGCTCTCAAATCGTTGAATATATTCACAAAGTACTATCGAACTACGTTAGCAGGGTAAGCTAAAGACATTTCTTCCAGTAACACACCTATTGTTTTGATGTTTTACTTGTTTTCCCAATGAAATGCACACAAACAGACAGTCGTTAATCATCAATATCATCTGGTGCCAACACAGAATTAAACATACAACGAAACAGTATTGTATTCGTCGTTTTGCATTATTACGATGGTGTGTCGTACAAAAATAACTGCTAAGCTAAGGTAACGGTACTATTGTTACATTTAGTCCATTTTTTTTTCTACTACAAATATCCCGGTAGACTGGGAATCGTGACGAGGATGATGGTGTGTGTGTGTGTGTAAGTGTTTGTGTGTTGAAAGAACTACTTGTAAAAGTATCTCCATAAAACTTTCTATTCTTTCAGGTGGTTTCTCTTTAAAAAAACAAAATAAAAAAAAAGAGTCTTTGATGACGTCATATCTGGCTTTCATGAAAGGTGAAGCGGCACTGTGGCGTCTGAGTTTAAAAAAAATCAATTTAATTGAAATTTTGATTAAACACTTTTTGACCGGGTGCAGAATTCAGCATTTCAGGTTGAACATTTAAAAAGTTTGATTATTCGTTAAAAACAATTTTTCTCCTGAAATCGAAATGGCAATAAGATACGGTTCCATTGCATTTATATTTTGTTTCCTGAATCAAAATATAGATATAGGTATGTTATGTTTGAATAACTTGTGCTCCAAACAACAAAAATCCATTTACGTGAAAAAGATTCCCTGTGTACAGCGCTGTTTCGGTCGAGTAGTTTTGGTCAGCCGGAGGAGACGTTTAAGTTCAATATTAGTGTTTAGGTCGACAGGATTTAATCTTATACCTTCAGTTAAAACGTGGCTTTCCTCGAGTGCAATATATAATCACAGTTCGTTTTGCTGGCAGCATTGCTGGCTCTCCGACTTAAATTGTTCCTGTTTGCTTTTGGGTGCATTATAGTGAAATGGGAACGCGGAGTGAAGCCGCGGGAAAGAAATATATATTTCAGTCATGAAGATTTTTGTAATGATCCTTTTACTAAGTTAATGACATGGCCCGGACACAATTCACTTCACGGTGCAGCCGTCATAATGAAATAAGAATATGGGTTTCCTGGGAACAGTAATTGATTTGTTAAAATAAAATAAAATAAAATAAATTACGCTTAGGGCTACAATAACCATTCCGAAAACACAATCGAAGTGGAGAAACGAAAACAATGGGCAGACAGCGGGAAAGTAAAGGGAGAGCAATCGTGCTGACTTCTTTTCAAGGCAATGTGGCCGTGACCTGATCTCGCCTTACTTTTGACCTGTGACCTGAAATGCGATCCACCCTCGCTCTGCCACGAAACTAGGTCAGAGAGAAGTGTGCACTCGCGATTTTACGGCACTTCAGTGATTGTTATTGCACGGATCGCGATACTGCAGGGCTAGAAAGAAAACACGAGAAAGATGATAATCTTATTTTTTCTGTGCTGCAGACAGAATGCTGCCAGCAAGTACTTTCTGTATATCAATCAGTCTAACCTCGCGAGGACCCTCCTGTGACGTCAGCGTATTACGTAAATAGATTGCTTAGAAACGGGAGGCAAAATCGATTAATTTTGGGTATCGTGGGAATGAGGATGCAAAGTCGGACAATCTTTTATTTTGCTGAGAGCGATGCACACCTCTGCAAGCCTTCTGCTAGCAAGCTTCTCACATTTTCCTATTTTGATTACGAAGATACGGTGTATAGCTCTGTGCGTGATCGTCTGCCAATCTGACTGTCATGGCTGATCGTGCGTGGGTGGGGGGCGAAATTTGAAACACATTTGGAGTGTGGAAAGTGAGTATCGTGTGTGAAAATATGTGAAGGTTGAAGAAAAATGTTCTTATGTTCATTTTGCTTCGTAAAGGCAGCATGTTGCTCTTTCGTTCATGTACAGTGTGTGTTGCATTCTCGGGAATGTTTTGATTCGTCTAGTCTAGTTGCGGTCGCCTCAGCTGGGCAGACTCGATGTGCGTTCGCCTGGCTGTCAGTGTCAGCCGCAGACGCGTGCAACATCTCGCATCGGCTCACCGACATTTTCCTATCCTTTTGCAGATTTTCAAGACGACAGAGAGAGTGACACCTACAGAAGTGATCAGACCACGTTTATCGGTGAGTACGCTTTTTCAGTTTTGGCCTGCCATGTTTATGTGGTGTGTGAACTGTGCTTCGTACGTACTATCAGCCCACGCAGAGCTTGTCTCGCCCTCTGAAGTGTGCCGATCCGTGGGTGGGGGTTTTCCCTACTCTTCGCGTAACGCCAGGCACAACTCTTCTTTTTCACTCTTCTTTTCTATCAGCTGGCCTGTGAGAAAAATTGACAGGTTCAAACTTCAGTTTCAAGACTGAAGATGATCAATCCTTACGATTTGAATTTGTTGTATTGTGCATTTGTACACGCTAGTTGAAACAGGATGTTTGCTGTTGCTGACCTGATGTTATTTTTAGCCAGTTACCCTTCAACTTTTACGATTTTAGTAGTGTGTATTTAAAGTTCATGACTCAACAGTAAGCCCCTTTGAGTTTGAACACAATTAATTTTTGGCTCACGTAAGTGTAGCCTCTGCGATGCTAACTTTTGTCTGTCTGTGCGTGCGTGCGTATGTATGTATGTCTGTGGTAGAAACTTTAACATTTGACTGAACACCGAAATACTAATTTTACCTGGTTATTAATAATTATCCAAGCAACAGCTTCAAAATATTGAAGCAATGATCAACATTTCGTCGGCACGTATGTAGTTAAAGTGTGTATCCAAAGAAAACGGGTGGTGGGGGGTTTTGGGGGGTAAAAACAGGTGACAGGTTTGTGTCGTGTGGTATGTAGACCAGGTCAGGGGTCAAGGTTAGGTCAGATCGCGTGAAGGATTGTGGTATAGATACAGTTATCACCGAGCTGCTATTCGGAGAAGACGATTTCACATTGTTCGATTTCGTAGCTCCAGAAAAATAGATAAAGAAGATACCAAAGGAGATTTCCTGCAGGTTAACCTGCACAGCGTGTTTCCCAGTGTCTGCGCGAGGAAGCGCTGTAGAAAGCGCAGTGTCGATCTGGCCATCTGGCAGTCGTGTCTAGATCTAGTGTCTCGCACTCTTGCACCGTGTCACCAATGCTTACTGTTACTGTGTATGTGTGACGGAGTGATTGAGTTTGTGTTACTGTTTGTCGATTTCTTAAGTGAGCCTTGAAGGCTTCGCCCCTTGTTTTTTTAGTGTGCTCCCTTTTAGTGTTAGATTTCGGTAAGTGTGTTCATGACAAATAAGGTGTTACTAACATTCTGCATTCATTTGTCATTTTGTATGATATGTACACATGCGTTTTATATGACATTGACAGATCCCCTCTGAAGGATTGATCTGTCTAGTGTTGTAGATCTATAGAAACAGTTCAAACTACCTTCCACCCGACTTAAACAACATCACACAAATTAAGCAAGCAACTAACAATAGTAACATTTCTATTCATTAATGTATAATATATTTCCTGTGCGTGTGAAGAAAAGGTATGTATAGAATAACTGTAAAATTACACTGTTTAGCCTAAAACCAGGATGCAAGAAAGCAGCACATGTATATATATATATATATATATTTAACAGGAAGCACAGGTGCATTTGGTGTGGAAAGGTTAGTGTACTTGCACAGCCAGTATGGATTTGAAATGTCATTGACATGTGTGCCGGTGTCACAAACTGAAAACTCTGCCTGAACAATCTCTGTCAATGCGCATGCGCTTACATGGGGAGATTAATCAGGTCGTGAACAACCTAACCCTAACCCTAATCCATGGTTCGTTCGGTCAAAGGGTTGCATTTTTTAAGTCCAAGATTGGCGCATGCGCATTGACAGCATTGAGAGGGATTGTTCAGCAGAGTTTTCAGTTCGTGATACCGGTACTTATTTATATGGTTCTCTCCACATCTGATCATTTTGCAAATTATTAATTTATGCTTCTGTTGTGTATGGGACTAGACATACATGTCTCATTCTGTGTCAGAGGTTTGAAAACTTCTTAGTTGGTTTCACATTTACACAAAAACTGTGCGTTGTGACTGTTTCATTTTGGTACTCACCTGCGCAACAAAGCAAGCATAGCATTACATTTCATCAATAAACTATAGATTTTTATCAGCTGTACAGCGTGTGGTTGATTGTCTTGTTTTTAAATTTTATTTCAATTTGAAAGATCTAGTGAGAAAACCATGGTTCATATGAGGCACAGTATTTTGTTAGCACAAAATCTGAAAGAAGATCAAATGTGAAAATCATTGTTTATATGAGACCCAGTATTCTGTTAGCACAATATAAGAGATAAAATACCTCTTACTCTTTCAAAATTAAACTTACAGATGGTAAAGCCCCGGGTTACAAAAATATTGTTCAAGATTTTCAGCAGAGTATCTTTTGTGCCCAGTATTTACACAGTTTTGAAACGTAACTGACCATTCTTTTTTTTTTTTATTCTGACTTTTCAAATATATATATATATTAGCATGTGTTTGTTTTATTTAGGCCACTGTAATTGTAAATTTCCTTCGCCTTTACATGATCCACTGTTCTTGTTATTTTGCTTTTGGTTGTGGGTCACACAAGAGTTGTAGTCAGTCACTCTCAGTGAATATTTGATCAAAAACAGAGTACATGTACTTCACTTCTGATGAATGGTTGATTGTGTGTACAGATTTTTTTTATATAAAGAAATATTTTTGATTTTTCTTTCTTTGTGTAGGTATGGATGTTACAGGGAATAACAAAATTTAGGGAATAAGCTTAATCACTGAAATTTTAAGGGAATAGGCTTATTCCCTGTTTCAACTGGGGAGTAAGCTTATTTCCTAAAAAAATCAGGGATTTAGCTTGTACCCTGAAATGGGAGATCCTTTTTTTGACTTATTCCCTGATTAGTTTAAAGCACACAAACACTAATACAAGATTTGTAACATGGATACCCTTTATTTTTATTTTTCTATTTTTTTTTTTTTAAAGAGATATGAACCTACAGTTAGATTGTAGAATGTGTGGCACAAATGAACAAGCAAATTGGTGATTATGCAAAGGAATGCATGGGATATTGACTAATACCTACACTTGTTGTGGTTTATATGTGAACAGCTGTGCAGTGGTTGCCATTTGCATGAGGAATGCCGCATGGAGGCATTTGTATATTAATGTAATAGATTACCCTATATGTAATCATATGCAAAAGGAGGACTACAGCATAACATCCTTTTCTGTTATTTTTGTGAAAGCGTGTTCTTGCTAGTTAAACTTAATTAGCTGGTTGGGAATCAGCTGTACTTATGAAGGAGCTTGCTTAGTGAATTACCCAGGCCCAGCTCATGTTATTAGCTTTTTTATTGATTGAACACTGGGTTTCCCTTCTTTGAGCCATGTGACGTCAGAGGCAGACTAAAACTCATCTTTAAGTTGGCTTACCGAAACTACGTAACAGTGTAATTTTGTTTGTGTTCAATCCTAGAAAATTAAAGGAATTCTAACTAACATTGGAGAATTACTATTTGCATTTTTGACCAAAATATGACATTTCACAAAAATCTTTACAGTCATTGTTGAACTAACACCATCACAGTCTCGTAGAACAATGACTGTCTTGATCTGTATTAAATGTGATATTTTGGCCAAACATATTAATAACAATTAACATGGTGGTTTTTTTGTCAGTGTGTGTGTGTTACTGTTAGTGTGCAATTTTGACAATATCTTCTTTAGATTGTTGCACCTTCCACACATTTTTAAAGACTTTCAATAACAGAAAATAAAATTAGGTGGTTTACCCCCACACATGTTTAAGCATCAATCTTTAAAGGTCCTTGTTTACATTTTTATACCGAAATCGCCATTTGACCATTAAAATGCAGAGTTTATTATCTACAAATATCAACAATACACCCCCTTTCGATCAGGAAAGACGAAGCCAGTGTAGCCGTTTGAAAATTCATTGTAGTATCCCAGCGTAGTACTCATAGTAGGATATCCTTATTTGGAAAATGCCAAGCGCAAAACTCCTCTCAAATCCCGTGCATTTCGTGCGTTTAAAAAAAAGCGTGGACAGCGCTCCAGTGTCAAACTGTTGCTGCACTTGTTTGGGCGTGGCTATAAGCATAGTGACATGAATTTGATTGGTCAGTATTTTTAGGCAAAGCACATGTTCTCAGCAAACAGAAAACAAAATATTGGAAGCGTGAGTCACGCTACCCAAAAATAAAATCTTTTTTTACATATATTTTTTTTTCTATAACTTTTTTCCCATGGTTCATTCATCATCTGACATAACTTTTTAGCGAAATCTAACCATAAGATTTATGAAAAAAAGCAAAAATGTAGACGACCACCTTTAAACATCAACCTTAAAATCTAACTCAGGTGAACGCTATGTAAAAGTCAATGTCTAGCTTTATTTCAGGCTTGCTACATGTCTCTCACACACTGTGATACTTACCATTACTGAAATAGTTTTATGCTGAATGTTTTTTGTTGTTGTCATTGTCAAACACATGAGTCTTGTCAGAAAAGTCACCTGACAAGACTCATGTGCTCCAGCATAGTCAGCTCACTCCGCTTTCGTTGAGTAGGTAGGCATGCTGGGTATTTTAATTCGTGTTTCCATAACCCACCGAACTCCGACATGGATTACAGGATCTTTTCCGTGCGCACTTGGTCTTGTCCGTGCGTGTACACACGAAGGGGGTTAAGTCACTAGCAGGTCTGCATATAAGTTGACCTGGGAGATCGGAAAAATCTCCACTCTTAACCCACCAGGCGGCAGCGACCAGGATTCAAACTCACGACCTCCCGATTAGGAGGCCGACGTCTTACCATGCCACTGCGCCCGTTCTTTGCTGTTACTGGTATCAGTTGCAAAGTGTATTCAACATAAATATCCCACTATGCACAGAAAGCAACTAGACTGTTGTTGTTTGGTACAAGTACTGGTTGAAGGATGCTTAAAAGGAAATGGCAGTAGCTGGCATGGGAATTGTCCGCTGAAATATTTTTTTGTTCCGCCGAAAAAGCAAAAGTGTCCGCCAAAAAAATAAATGGGGGAGGCAAAAATGGTTCTAAAAACTGAATTTAATGGCAAACTTGGAGCTCAGATGACACCAAATTGCACCATTTGGGTTCTTAGGAGAGAAACAATTTCCGGGGGGGGGGGGGGGGGGGGGGGGGGGCAAGGCGATTCGCGCGGTCGACTAAGCTATTACTTACAGATTTTCAGCCTTTTTTACTTCTTTCAATTCCCATGCCTGCAGTAGGTTTCAGTCAGAAAATGACAGTGAAAACTCTTTTCTGAAATAAGAATAGACTGCAATAGATAGAATTCTTACGAGTCTATTGGTTGGTGATAATGTTTTGTCATCAGTGTTTCAAAAGTCTGTTAGTTTTTGATCATGTTTTTTGCTGGTGTTGTTAAAAAAAAGT
>NC_090246.1:87397322-87399822 GCF_037325665.1 Littorina saxatilis | reverse complement strand
GCCTCTCTCTGGTATCTGTTGAAGGTGGTCAGAATCTTGGGATGGGAGACGTTAGCCTGTACCCCCAACGGAATCCGGCCACATATTCAGCTTGCAGTGCGGTCGTAGAGAGTGCAATAAACATTTGGTTTGAATTAGAGGGGCTTGTATCATTCTTTCTGGACCGGTTCCAGTAACGGACAAGCAATATCGCGGTCATCGCATCCCAGTTCTTAACCCATACCGCAGCACCCACAGTGTAGTGAGTGTATGAAGAGTTAATGATTACATGTGGCGACAGTGGCACGGTTATTTCTCCATTGGAACCGATCTAAGTACTTTTATGCAAGCACTTGTAGTTGTAGTAAAGGGTATCAAAATTAATACGAAAAACTAGTGACCAAAAATCAGAGGTAGAATTCGCTAATTTGAGGTTCAAAGTTTGTTGCTTCGGCAAATGTGGCTAATTCTGCATAGGCATAGGGATGAATGGTACAGATACCAGGAATCGCAAGACAAACATAATTATATAGCCAATGATCCACATATTAAGCAACAACAAATTCATAACACGTAATGTGAAGAGGCTGAGGGGGAGGGCGGACATAAAATAAGAGTTGTCAGTCGCCATCAAGAATACAGCTAAACTCGGTACAAACGCTTTTGTTAGACGCTGATTTTTGTTGTTGATTTATTTATTTTTTTTTTGGTCACTAGCTCGTCGCTGAATAAAGCAAATAGGGACGGATAACGCATGAAACGTATTTTGAGTCTACTAATTGCAAAATCGTTGTCGTTTCGTAGGAAGATCGGGGTCCAATCTTGCTTTGTTAAAACGGCATTAAGCACGAAAAACCTACGGAAGGAAAAATGTCCGTAAATGCTTCCAAACATTTAAGCTTCAAGTCCGATTCCATATCGGCGCTAAATCGAGCTAGTTTGTTTGGACAGCGTGTTAGCGCGAACAATCGGGAGACCTTTGGAGATTTGTTTTAAGCTGCTGAGTATGAACACTTCCAAGTCTCTGTACCGTAGGCGGTGACATTCCGGGCTAAAGTATTATTAGTGAAGGTCGATGTCGGACCGATGTAGGTGTGTGCAGCCTGCCATAGCTTCAATTAGCAACTAAGCCGTCGTTTTTACATTTAGTCAAGTTTTGACTAAATGTTTTAACATAGAGGGGGGAATCGAGACGAGGGTCGTGGTGTATGTGTGTGTGTGTCTGTCTGTGTGTGTGTGTAGAGCGATTCAGACTAAACTACTGGACCGATCTTTATGAAATTTGACATGAGAGTTCCTGGGTATGATATCCTCAGACGTTTTTTTCTTTTTTTTTGATAAATGTCTTTGATGACGTCATATCCGGCTTTTCGTGAAAGTTGAGGCGGCACTGTCACGCTCTCATTTTTCAACCAAATTGGTTGAAATTTTGGTCAAGTAATCTCCGACGAAGCCCGGACTTCGGTATTGCATTTCAGCTTGGTGGCTTAAAAATTGATTAATGACTTTGGTCATTAAAAATCTGAAAATTGTAAAAAAAAAATATATATTTATAAAACGATCCAAATTTACGTTCATCTTATTCTCCATCATTTTCTGATTCCAAAAACATATAAATATGTTATATTTGGATTAAAAACAAGCTCTGAAAATTAAAAATATAAAAATTATGATCAAAATTAAATTTTCGAAATCAATTTAAAAACACTTTCATCTTATTCCTTGTCGGTTCCTGATTCCAAAAACATATAGATATGATATGTTTGGATTGAAAACACGCTCAGAAAGTTAAAACGAAGAGAGGTACAGAAAAGCGTGCTATCCTTCTCAGCGCAACTACTACCCCGCTCTTCTTGTCAATTTCACTGCCTTTGCCATGAGCGGTGGACTGACGATGCTACGAGTATACGGTCTTGCTGCGTTCAGTTTCATTCTGTGAGTTCGACAGCTACTTGACTAAATGTTGTATTTTCGCCTTACGCGACTTGTTTTCTATTCCAAGGCGGAAAAAGCGCGACTAGCGACCTCTATGTGGGTTGGATGATTTTTTCCCCGTGAAATTAAAATCAAGGATTAGTTGTACTTTATGGAACAAAGATTAACGACGGAACGCCCGCTTGGTGGCTATTTTGAATGCTCGTGTCTTTCTGCCCTGATGCGCACCCAACCCACTGATCTGATGCTCTTCATACAATAGAAGAAAAGTACAGGAGTGGAACAGGATAGTCAGACAGAATAAAAGGTCTGGAAGTGTGTGTGTGTGTGTGTGTGTGTGTGTGAGAGTGTGTGTGTGTGTGAGTATGTGTGTGTGTGTGTGTGTGTGAGACAGAGAAACAGAAAGCTTTGGAAAAAGACGAAGATATTCTCCTGAAATATCCCCGTAGTATTGACGTCACAGTTTGAAAGACGCTTGGGTCACACAGGGAGAAATCGGAATTTTTGAAAGGGGATAGCCCTACTTCCACTTCAGTGAGAATGGGTCACGTAGTGACATGCTGCGTTTCATTATGTGCACGTGCAG
>NC_090246.1:87393018-87397122 GCF_037325665.1 Littorina saxatilis | reverse complement strand
TAGCGAACAGACATATTCGGGATTTCCGTCAAAGCTCAGGTTGGTCTTGAAGCTGCGGCGAAAGTTACTTCCCGTTATGTGCATCAGCTGTTTTGGCTTCCGCTTTGGTTGCCCCTTCGGCGATGTCGGACTTCCGTTCCGCGAAGGAGGAGGATTCCTGCTTCCGGTTCGAGGAGTCTCCTTCTGTGGCATACCGCCTTTCGCAGGTTTTGGCAAAGCCATCTCATGCCGGAAGTGGTATTCCTTCTGTCCCTGTTCCTCTTCTTGTTCCTCAAGGCAAGTTCCGGAACAGGTTCAGCCTTGGCTAGCTACGGCTACACAGGCTTCTACTTTTGTTCCTTCTGTGCATTGGAAGTTCAACTTGCCTAACTCTAGTCGGAACTTGCTTTCGTCCTTTGCTCTTCCGCGGTCACCTTTAATGGTTACGCAGGAATTGCTTCCTCTGCTGGTAAAACAGATTATGAGGGACTTGGTTGTGTCAGTACCAGAACACACCCTTGTCTCTTCAGAGGAGATAGGACGTCAGTTTTTGGAACTTGCATCCTTTCGGAGACGATCATCAGAACTCTTTTGGTCTATGACCGATTAACTCGATCTGTTCACACTCAGTGTAGATCAGGATGCTGATGACGTCTTCACTCTTCGTTCAGCCTTTGCTAGGGTGAATGAAGAGCAGATGCGACTATCCTCCCTTCACTATGCTCACGCAGTTTGGTGTCGGAGTGATTTGTTCTTCTCGCACTCGCAGTTTACGGATCAGGTACGAGAAACACCTTGAGAGCATCTCCGGTGGTAGAGGGATCTCTTTTTGGTCATTTGGCGCTTGACGCTAGACAAAAGGAGATCCAGTCGAACAGAGGCCATCAGTTCTCCGACTTCTCTCTACACGGGTTGAAACAGAGCAAGCCTACTCAACAGAAGCAGGCCCAGTCCTCTGCTCAACCCAAACCGGCAGCCTAAGGGCAAGCTCATCCTGGTTTTCGTTGTTCGAGAAAAGAACTGTTTCGGGAGGGGGGAGGGGCTTCTATAACGGCAAGCCCCACCTCCAATGAAGTGCTCCCGATCTCATCCCCCCTTCCGCCCTTCACTTTAGTGATGGCGGGAGGTCCCCTCCCGGGCACTTTCGCATTGGATGGTCTCTGTACACAGCCAATGGATTGTGGGACTGTGAGGTCGGGCGACTTCAATCGATCTGACGGGTGCATATTTTCATTCTTATGCATCAGTCTGATTTTAACACAGCGAATTAGGTCCACCAGCTCGAGCACCCGCTGAGGTCTCTTCTGGTCGGATCTAGGGCTGGCCTTCGGGTATACTGGCTTCCGGCCTCAGTCAGTGTAACAGTCGTTTCAGCCACCGGCTGCTGCTTCTGTCGCACTTCCGGCTAGCCGGAGAGGTTGTTTCTCTTACCGACGTCATAGTTACGTCAGGGTTTCTTAGAAACAACGACTGACCTATGGGGGTCCTTGTTTGTCTTTCGCCGAGTCTGACTCTGTCTTTCTCTAGCGATCAGACTTGTTCTGGTGTTTCGTCCAAACTTAAGGTGCGCTTGAGTTGGCCTCGGAGGTAACATACAGATTTTCTGAGGGGTCATTGTCTTTGGCAATGTAGGTTTGAGGAGTCATCCTTTGTGGCTTACCACCTCTCTCAGTTTTGGCTAGTCCTCTCCTTCTGGCAGAGGGTTAGTTAATGTTCCGGTTTCTTTGCTGTGGGCTCATAGCCCAGCATCTTTTTTGGCAGCTGAAACTTTCGTTTCTTTCGTTTACCTGCGTACGGTGGGTACTTCGGAACAATGGCTGTCCTACGGGCGTCACGGCTCTCAGCCTTGGCCTGTGCAATAGTCTCCTGCATTTCGCTGTGTGACTATGGCATTTCCGGTTCCTGTGACTTCGGATTTCTACTCTTTCTTTCTTCACCCTCATCCTGAGCATGAGGTGAGTCAGAACGATTTCCGTTAGGTCGGGTTTCCTTTTACAGTCACCCTTCTACCACAGGCAACTATGACTACGGCGTTTTCCCGTTGATCTCCGTGTCTGGCCCTCAGCCTTTCAGAGGTAGACAGACGCGTTCTGGTTTTTCGCCCAAACTCAGGAAGGCTCTTGATTTGGCCACGAATGTAAACTTCCACCGCGCACACTATGGCTTTTAGCCATTTTGTTCATGGTCACCGGTCACACCAGGCTTCGACCGCTGTGACTTCCGCACTTTCGGTTGCTTACGTACAATTGTAAGTCGCTGCCTCCTCGTACTATCTCTCTCTGCTTTCGCATGGACGGGTAGAGGATAACTGGTGACCATCTCGTTTGAGGGCAGCAAGACTGCTGTTTACGGCACCCTTCTCAAGCATGCTTTATGGGTGACGATGTCAAAGATCGCAGTCAGGGTGTTTTTTGACGTTTTTTTTGTCACTACCCAGGAGTACTATGATTCTTGCCTTGGTTAGATTTGGACTCTAACGCAGAGAAGCAGTACAGCGTGCCTTGGAGGGTGAGCGTTTCTTCACGTTCTTGGAACTTTAGGAACGCTTATGCTCTTTATTGAGTTTTTCCCATCGAGTTGGACTCTGGTACCTTGTACTCAGGTGTCTCTCTCTCTCTTTTGTGTGGAGATCGGTCACTCTTCTCTTGAGCTGACCTCTATCTCACAGGCCTTGTCGGGCATTGGCATTTCCTTACAATAGAAAGGGGGGGGGGCAGATTGTCTTTCCCTCTACTCGGCTCGGGTTCATTTAATCCAGGGCTTGGGGTCTCTTCCTGTGCCGTTTTACGGTCCGGGGGATTGGACGAAGTGCTGGGCACAGCTTACTGGCTCTCTGAAGTTGTCTTCAGCAAGTTTTGCCTGAGAGACATCGTGGCTGTCAATCAGGATGATTCTCGGGTCTCTTCCTGACTTGTTGGCAGCGGGCCAGTTCCTGGCAAGGGTGTTAGAGTGAGTTAGATTTTTCTTTCCCACCGGGCCCTTCCTGACTTGTTGGCAGCGGGCCAGTTTCTGGCAAGGATTTTTTGAGTGAGTTAGATTTTCTTTCCCACCGCCTTGTTGAAGCTATATGTGATTCGGAGTAAGAATATGTAATTTGATCGAAAATGTTTAAAGTAAATTTTCATTTCATTAATATACTTACCCGAATCACATAGTTTATACCCTCCCACCTACCCCGCTTATGGTTTTTTAGTTTCTTTAAAGCCGTATGATCTTGGACACGTGGTGATAGAGGTAGTGACGTAGTACACACCAATGGGAGGTAACTCTCAGAGTATGTGCTCATTACCATGGCTATTTTTAGCTCTTTTGGTGATGGGGTTGCTTCCCTTTAAAAATGTTAGACGGGTAAGCCTTTTCAGACCTTAGCATCTCAGACTGTGTCAATGCTATGTGATTCGGGTAAGTATATTAATCAAATGAAAATTTACTTTTAAAATGTTCGATTTTCTCAGATTTTTGAAGGTCTTAAAAGGGGGGTTCCACTGTATTAACATGGTTGTTCTACAGTCTTGGGGCTGCTGAGCTACCAAACTGACAGGACTGCGATGGTGGGTGCCGCCGCCCTGGCCGAGTTGTTATGGATGTGGTTATATCCGCTGCTCGATCTGCCGAGTCAGCCCATGCCCCCTGTCAGCTGTCCATGGCTGGTATCGACGAGGCCTGGAGGTCTGACGTCATTGATTGCAACATGTCTCCCTTATTTCCATTTCCTCCCGTTCCCAACGCTCTGTGCCGTCTTGTCAGGTGATCGTGTCAGTGACATGGCACCATACTAGCTCTGCCCTCGTTATTCTTGGCACCACTTCCGCTTAGTGCACGCTTTGGCATTCAGATCCACCGTTTGATCTCTCTCGCTCACTCACTCCTCGACTCTCACTCCCCCCCCCCCCCCCCCCCCCCCCCCACCCCTCTCCTGTATATTCCCTCCCAGAGAGTGCGGAGTGTGTACACACTTTACGTGGAACTCTGGCGTCGCCGTGTGTGGGGCTCACTCACTACGAGACGTTTCTGTTCCGCTTTTCATTTGTGCGAGTCAGTGAGTGGGAGACTCTTGACTGGAGCCATCCGCGCCCAGTGAATTTTTAGACAGACTGAGAACAGCTGAGCAGTAAGATCTAACAC